>NW_003163289.1:238641-242236 GCF_000004985.1 Naegleria gruberi
TTTGACAAGTACAATTATTTGGGGATGAGCAAAAACCTTTTCCTGAACAAACATTTCGATCATTGTAGAGAGAAATTGAACAGTTGTGGAATTGACAATTCTCACCATAATATCCATCTTGACATGTACAATTATTTGGAAGTGCACATAAACCATGACCACTACAAACCAATGAAGAAGTTGATGGAATAGAGGAACAGTTAAATAATTTACAAGTTTCTCCATAATAGTCCAATTGACATTCACACTTATTTGGTTGAGAACATTTACCATTACCAGAACAAGCTGATGAATCATCATAACGTACAGATGAACAATTATACAATTCACAATTATTTCCATAATAGCCTGCATTACATTTACAAGTATCTAAATCAACACATGAACCATGGCTGGAACAAACATCTCTTGAATCAGCATAGGTGTTATCACAACTTGGAATTTCACAATTATTTCCCTTAAATCCACCGTTACACTCACAAACATCAATATCAGTACATTTACCATTACCACTACAAACCATAGTAGAATTTGATGGAACAGATTTACAATTATACACTTCACATGACTTTCCATAATAACCACCCTCACAAGAACATTGATTTGGAGCAATACAAGGACCTCTTGATGAACATACAGAATTTTCATTCTTGTAAGTGCCATAACAATCAAATTGAGAACAATCCTTGCCATAGTATCCTTCTTTACATGAACATTGATCTGGAGCAATGCAGCTTCCCAAACCAGAACATACAAGTTTGTCATCTGAAACAATGCCGAAACACTTTGGTTTTTCACAAGCAGTACCAGAGTAGATTGCTTCAAAGGTAGAATTTCCAGATTGGAAGCAAACCTTTCCAGCATAATTGAACAATGCTAATACACCATCATTTTCAAGAACCAAAGTAAATGGATGACTAATTCCAGAGTCAGAACATGTTACAAATTTGTTAGGAGAGTATCTAACATCAGATCCATCTTTTGGTGATTCACCAATGAACAATAATTGACCAAGAGCTGAGACTTCAATACGAACATTATTAGCCTCAACATTCCATTCACTAACAACTTCTCCAGTTGAAACCTTCTTAATCTTGATGTAGGTTAATTCAACAAGGAGTACATATTGTCCATTATTAGAAACCAATGAAGAATTTCCATTCACAGCCACAACATTCAAAGCACTTGAAATGAATGAATTGCTTGAATTGAAACCACCACAAGAACAAGTACTTGGTGAAACGCAGAAACCTTGTCCAGAGCAAACTTGGGCATCATTATTGAAAACGCCAGAACATGTAAAGACTGCACAGGATTCACCTTCAAAACCAGCTTTACAGGAACAATTGTTATGGGAAAGACACTTGCCATTTCCGCTACATGCAGAATTATCGAGTGAATTGACATTGAAACAGTCGAACTTTTCACATTGTTCACCATATTCATTGTTCAAACATTTACAACTGTTCGGAGCTGTACAAACACCTTTACCTGAAGTACAAGCTTTGGAATCATCAAAGGAAAGACCGAAACATTCGTATTTTTCACATTTAACACCATAATATCCTTCAGGGCAAGAACAATTATCTGGTGAAATACATGAACCAACTCTGGAGCATGGTGATTCACTGACAGAAATATTGTAACAATAGTAATTTTCACAACGATCTCCAGAATATCCTGGTTGACAAAGACACGAGTTAGGACTATCGCACACTCCATGGCCTGAACAAACAGTGCTATTGGAGCTTGAAAGAGCGTAACAATCATGGAATTGGCATTCAGGTCCATAATATCCGTCTAAACATTCACATTTTCCAGGTTGAGTACAGTTACCATTTCTAGAACAAGCATTGACATCACCAGCAGCAAAGTTGTAACATTGTGGAATATTACAATTCGATCCACTATAATGCAAAGAGTCAGTTGAGTTGAATTCTACACTGGCAAAACAAACTGAACCCATAATATTGTAAACAACTAGGGAACCATCGTTTTGCAATACCATCCTGAATGGAGCAGTAGAAGAGCTACAAACAGGAACAAAATCTGGAACATATTTGACAGCACTAGTAGTGTTATCCTTTTCTAAAATTCCGTTGAATGTAACGATGCCACTATTTGAAATTTCAATAGTGATATTATTGAATAGGAAATCCCACTTCTTAGCAACCACACCAGACATGGCATTTTCGATAGAAACAAAGTTAGTTCCAATCGAAAGCAAATACTTTCCATTGGCTGACTTTAAGGTTTGACCTTCTTCCAAGACAATGCTGGAATGATTGGTTGAAATACTGTTATCAGCAGAGAGATCCAAACACAAACAAGTATCAATATCTTTACACAAACCTCTTCCTTCACAAACATTTGGATCACTATTCAAAACACCATTACACTTGTAATTATTACACATTTCGCCTTCATAAGATTTCTTACATTGACAAACGTTTGGAGAAATACATTGACCAAAACCACTGCAAGTAGAAGGACTCTTTGAATCGACACCAAAGCAATCATATTTTTCACATTCAACACCATAGTATCCACTCTTGCATTTACAATTATTTGGACTCTTACATTCACCATTTAATGAACATGATTCATTGCTTGATTTACCATAACAGTAATAGGTTTCACACATCTGGCCAGAGTATCCTTCATGGCAAGAGCAATTATCATGAGCAATGCATTTACCAGACGAAGAGCAAACTGTTCCCTGCTCAGCATCAATATCAAAACAAGAGTAAATGGAACAATCACTGCCTCCATATCCACTTTCACAAGAACAGTTATTAGGAGAAATACATGATCCTCTGGAGGAACATACAGAGCTGTCACTCATTAAAATACCATTACAGTCATAGTGCTGACAATATGCTCCATAATATCCTTCTTCACATGAGCAATTATTAGATGAAGAGCACACACCATGTGATGAGCAAGCCATTGAGCTGTTAGAAAGTACTCCATAGCAAACTGGAATTTCACAAACAGCACCTCCATAGAGTTGACTGAATTGAGTTTGATTACTTGATTGATAACAAATATCACCTCTAGAATTGAACAATAACAATGTTCCTAAATCATCAAGAACCAATTTGTAATAAGAAGAAACTTTCCAATTCTTGCATTCTTCTGATTGGAATTGTCCAATAATCAGAACGCCCCTATCACTAACATAAATGCTAGAAGCTTCCCAAGAGGAAATGACAGCACCATTACTAGTATCAACAATGATTGTAGAGTTTTCAGTGATATTCAATTGGAATTTTCCATTGGAAGAAATCAAAACTGATTCAAAAACTGATGTTGCATTATTTAGCAAGTAACTATTAGAGGAAGAAAGCCAATTACATGAACATTCATCTTGAGCAACACAGAAGCCATGTCCAGAGCAAATATTACTATCATTATTAGCGATTCCACCACAAGAATATATTTCACAATTTTCACCATAATAACCTGGTTGACATTTACAACTATTAGGGGCAGCACATTGTCCACGAGCTCCACAAACATCAGCCATTGATTTTTCAATACCACCACAATCATAGAATTGACAATTATTTCCATAGTAACCATCTGCACATTC
>NW_003163289.1:242497-282319 GCF_000004985.1 Naegleria gruberi
ACTTGTGGTACAGTAATAGAGTTCACAATTCAAACCTTGGTATCCATCTTTACATTTACATACATTTGGTTCAGAACAGTTACCCATTCCAGAACAAACACTTGGTTTCAATCTAGAAATACCATCACAATCAAAGATGTTACATTCATCTCCATAGTAGGATTGAGAACAAACACAGGTATCTGGAGCAACACATGAACCACTTCCTGAACAAACCTTCGAATCATTGAATTCAATGCCATAACAGAGAGGAGTATTACAAATTTCACCACCATATTGAATCGTGAATTTTACATTTTCATCAGCATTGGTTTCAAAACAAATATCACCTACAGGTCCGTAAGTAATAAGTTTACCATTATTTTGAAGAACAAATCTATATGGATGACCAATTTGACTATTTGCACATTCTTGATTGAGGGTAACATTATCACCAAGAGAAAGAATACCCAAATCAGAAATTAGTAAAGCCAGTGAATCAGAACTATTTGTCTTGAATTCATAAACAATAGAACCAGTAAGAGTATTTTCAACTCTTAAGGAATCAGTAGTGATGAAAGCTCTATAATTTCCATTATTGGAAACAATTGAAGTATTCATTGAGAGAACAAGATTGTTTTCCAATGATGAAATAATAGTATTGTTCTCAGAAGCATCAATGCAGGTACATGTGTCAATTGCAGAACAAATACCTCTTCTTGAACAAACAGATGAATCAGTGTTTGGTAGTCCTTGACAGGTGAACGTCAAACATTGATCTCCAGTGTATCCAGCAGTGCAATTACAAGTATTTGGTGAAACACATGAACCGTGACGTCCACAGACTTCACTAGAGTTAAAGGCTATACCATAACAATCGTGGTTTTCACAATTATTGCCATAGTAACCATTTTGGCATTTACAATTATTTGGAGCCACACATGATCCCATTCCAGAGCAAACATTTGATTCATTCTTGTGAATTCCGTCACATTCAAAATGTTCACACTCATTTCCGTAATATCCATTCAAGCATGAACAATTGTTTGGAGCAGAACATGATCCAAATGAAGAACAAACTGTCGAAGCTTTCAAAATCTTTCCATAACAATCATAATTTTCACAATTTTCACCATAATATCCATTTTGACATTGGCACTTATTTGGTTGAGAACATGAACCTTTTCCAGAACAAACTGAGGCATCTGAGAAGACAACTCCTGAACATTTGTGATATTGACATTCAGCACCATAGTAACCTTCTTGGCATTCACAAGTGTTTGGAGCAACACAAGAACCAAATCCTGAACAAACATTTGTATCATTTGGAAGTTTAGAATAACAAACTTGAGCATTACATTTTTCTCCACCATAGTATTGTGTAATATTTACACTTTCACCAGTACTTTCGAAACATTTAATACCACTAGCAGAGTACAAAACCAAAGAACCATCATCAACCAATTGTAATCTGAAAGGATGATCAAAGATATTGCACTTTGTGTTATCATTCAAAGTGAATGAGGCTCCCTTAGATTCGTAGGTACGATTACCATAGACAGTAATGACACCTTGAGTTGAAATTTCCAATGTTTGATTAATCAAGGAAGTTCTCCATTGTGAAACAATTCTTCCACTAACATGTTCAACTCTAAGGAATTCATAACCGAAGGATAATGCGTATTTTCCATTAGCTGAGGTGAGAGTGCTAATACCTTCCTCAATAGCAACATTGGATTTAGCAGAACTCATAAATGTACTGTTTTCTGTAAAGTCTTTACAAGAACAAGTATTAATTGAGGAACATATACCACTTCCAGAACAAACCTCAGAGTCAATATTTTGAACACCAAAGCATTCATAAGCTTGACAAGCATTTCCAGAGTATCCGTTATTACATTGACAATTGTCAGGAGAAGTACATTTACCAAAACCGCTACAAGCATCAGTAGAATTGAAAACTTGATTGAAACACTTGTACCATTCACAATTATTTCCATAGTACCCCTTATCACAAGTACAAGAATCTGGTTTCAAACATGAGCCCTTTCTTTTACAAACTGAGGATTCATTGAATGCAACTCCATAACATTCAAAATAGTCACAATTTACACCACTATAGCCACTATTACATGAACATTTGTTTGCAGAATCACATGAACCGTTTCCAGAACAAGCTGATGTTTCGTTATATAATACTCCAAAACATTCATAGAGTTCACAATTTGCTCCACTATATCCTTGTTGACAAGTGCAGTTATTGAGAGAAACACAATCACCTCTTCCAGAGCATACTGATGAATTGACATTAATAATTCCAGAACAAGTGTGATATTGACATTTATCACCAGTAAATCCTTCAGCACAGTTACACTTATTGACTGCAATACAAGAACCACTTGAGCTACACACATACGGATTTGTAGCCATCAAACCATGGCAAACTGGAGCATCACAATTGATGCCTCTATAACCAGCATTGGCTGCATTAGAAATGGATGATTCACTATTGTTAGTAGACCAACAAAGTCCACTTTCTGAAATCAGTTCTAAACCAAAATCACTCAAGAATAGTCTGACTGTGCCAGATTCAGTACAACTGGCAATTGTATCTGTTTTTTGACTAGTTACAATAATGAGAGAGTTACCACTTAATCTTAAATTTGGTTGGGAATTGTATGACCATTGTTTTCTAACTTCCATAGTAGCTGTTTCAATAACAGAAACGTTATATTTACCAACAAGTAATTGTAAGATTTGGTTTGGTGATCTTAATGTGCTGTTTTCACTCAAAACAACATTGTCATTACTAGTAATAATTGATTCAGGAGTAATGTCCATACAAACACAAGAATCTGGTGCTGAACATACACCCCTACCTCCACAAACACTTGTGGTATTACTCTTATTGATTCCATTACAATAATAGGTATTACAATTGCTACCACTATATCCTTGTTGGCAGTTACATGTATCTGGAGAATTACATGAACCATGATTACTGCAAACTCCATTCGTATTATAAGGAATATTGAAGCAATTATAGCTTGAACATTGCTGACCATAATAATTATTATTACATTGACATTTTTCTGGAGATTGACATGCACCCCTACCTGAACAAACAGTAGCAGTATTCTTGAAACTAGTTCCAAAGCAATTATAATTTTCACATTGTAAGCCATAATATCCTTGTTGACATACACAGTTATCAGGACTAGAACAAGTACCCCTTGATGAACAAGCTGAAGAAGAAGAATGGGAAACACCATAACAGGAGAAAGTTTCACAATTAGGACCAGAATATCCAGTATTACAAGTGCAGTTATCTGGTGAAGTACATGATCCTTTTCCTGAACACACAGATGCATTAGTATATAACACTCCATTGCATGTGTATTTTTCGCAATCAATACCAGTGTATCCTGTATTACATATACAGTTGGCATTTTTACATGATCCATGTTTAGAACACACTCCTATATTATTTTCTCCTAGTGTATTACAATAGAAATTGGTACACTCTGCCCCACCTACTGAGCTAAGCAAATTTTGGTATAAGGCAGTACAAATATTACCTAGAGGATTTGCTATAACCAAGTTACCAGTATTGTCAATTACTAGATAGAATATAGATTTATCCTTGCAAGAATATACACTTGGAGCTGATGATGTAATTGCCACAGTTTCGTGATGTCTTAAAACGCTAGGATAATTATCCAAGTAGAGGTAACCATCATAGCTGTCTATTTGAAGTGCAATGCTTCCAAATTTTTCAAGAATTAATGCACCATTAGAGGTATATAATTTGTGTCTTCCATTAGGAGATATTAAGGAAATATCAGGTTTGCTAATTCTTCCTGGGTTAATTACGAATGAATTGGTTGAAGTAATCTTTGCTTTTGAACAGTCACATTCACCAGGAGAGACACAAAATCCATTTGAGCTACAAGAAGTATTTGAAGTGGACAATTCATTGTAACAATAATAGTCAGCACAAGTACTTCCACTATATCCAGCCTTACAAACACAGTTATCTGGTGAAGTACAAGAACCATGGCCGGAACACACAGATGCATCACTGTTTAAAACGCCATCACATGTGAACTTTTCGCAATTAGTTCCAAAATAACCACCGCTACAAGTACAAGCTCCTTCTGAACAATTACCTTGACCTGAACAGACACTACGACTGGTCTCCAGTACTCCATTACATTTAGTCAATTCACAATCTGTACCTGCATATACATTTAACACTGCAAGGTTGATTGCAGAACAAATATAAGATCCTTGATAAACAACCAAGTTTCCAGTATTTTCTAGTACAAGCGTATATTGAGAATTACGATCACAAGAATAAGAAGTAGAAGTAAGAGAGGTAATAGTTAACTGTTGATGAACATCGGACAACACAAGCAAATGATCAGAAACATATAAATATTTGTTGTCTGTAGCCTGCTTGAAAAGAAATTGTTGAATTGTTTCACCTTTTCGTTTCAAGTCAAAGGATTGAGTTCCTGATTGGAATTTGTATTTTTCATTTGTGGAAGTGAGTGCAAAATCTGAATACTGGTTACCATGGCTCATTTTGTAATGGTTTTGATTGACGCCACCTATTAGCTTTAGTGTGCTACATTCACATTTATCAATATCATAACATTGGCCATTACCTGAACATGAAAGAGGAGATGAGTAGAGAACTCCACTACAGTGGTAATCAGAACACCATGTGCCACTGTATCCTGTTTTACATGAACATGTATTCTTATCAATGCAAGAACCATGTCCTGAACACACACTAGTAGAGGTATTTAAAATGTTATTACAAGTGTACAAGTGACATTCAATACCTCCTAACCCAGTTGGACAAGTGCAACTTTCTGTACTGTCACATTTTCCAATACCACCACAGACAGTAGGGTCTGAATGGTTCTTTCCATTGCAGTACCAATTGTCACAAGTAGGTCCCGAATATCCATATTGACAATGACAAGTATCAGGAGCAAAACAGTAACCTTTGCGACTGCAAACAGAACTATCGCTGTTTGCCTTTCCGTGACAATAATAGGTTCCACAGGTGGTTCCAGTATAGTTTGCCTTACATGTACACACATTTGGAGTTAAGCATTCTCCATTTCCATTGCAGGCATTACCATTTGTATCGAGTGGACATTTTGTAATTTCACAATAATCTCCAAAATAGCCATCCTCACACTTGCAAGAATTTACGCCAATGCAAGTACCACGCGAACTACAAACGGATGAATTTGTTGGAGAAATTCCATTGCATGTAAATGTTTCACAGTTTGATCCATTAACCAAAGATTGTGTGGTACTTTCTGCAACGTAATAACTATCTTTTGTTGATGCATAACATTTACTTCCATATCTATCTCTTGTAACCAATTGACCATTATTTTCAAGATTCACCGTAAATGGATATCCATAACATGGATAAGTTTCCACCGTGTAAGGCATGTTTCCATAATCACCCTCAAAAGTAGGTTTTCCCAAAGCATCCAAAAAAAGTTTTGTTGAATAGTAATTATTATATATCGCCCAAATAACAGATCCTGTTTTGAGATTATAAACAAATGCGTTAGAATAATTTGGGAAACTGAATTTGTATTTTCCATTTGGTGAATACAAGGCAACACCAGAAGAATCAACTTGGAAAAAGGAATCTGACTTTGACAATGCGTAAGTTCGGGATTTAGTAGGTACATCAGCACATTTACATGTATCATAGCTAGTACAATAACCTTGTCCAGAACAGACTGCAGATAAATTGGTAGCACTTACTCCAAAACATGTGTAATTTTCACATGCAATTCCTGAATGACCAAAGTTGCATTGACAATTATTTGGAGAAACACATTTACCATTATAAGAACACGAAATTGGCAATGAACTGTCATAGCCGTTACAAGCAAACTTTTCACATCTAGTGCCACTATAACCAGCTGTACAATTACAAGTATTTGGAGCAATACATTGACCTCCAGATGAACAAACTGTTGAGGAATTCCAAGCAATACCAAAACATGCTTGTATTTCACAAGATTCTCCAATGTGACCATCTTTACATTGACATGTGTTTGGTTTAGTACATGAACCTAATCCAGAACAAACTGAACTATCGTTATGCTCGTATCCAAAACAGTCAAAATATTCACAAACATCTCCATAGTAACCTGGCAAACATGAACAATTGTTTGGTGATGTACATTGTCCATGTGCTGAACATACCGAACTATTGGTAGAGAAAATATTATTACACTCATACTTTTCACATGTAATTCCATAATATCCAGGTTGACATTGGCAATTATCAGGTTCAACACAAGTACCATGAGATGAGCAAACCAAAGATGAATCAAATGGAGTACCATAACAATTTGAAAGTTGGCAATTATTTCCAAAATAGGAGGAATTAAATGTACTGTTTGAACCAGTTGAGTAACAAACATGTCCAAGATGATAATTAACTAGCAAGAGATCACCATTATTAGTGAGAACAATTCTGAATGATCCTCCAGCACAGTCTATTTCTCCAAAGAGTTTAGAAGCACTTTCTTCAGTTGCATTTATGGAAATATAACCATAAACCAAAACAGTACCATTGGAATCAACTTCAATTCTTTGATTCCAAAGACCAGTTGACCAAGTTTTCATAATACTGTTTCCAGAAGTTATCATAATTTTGTTGTCTTGAATAATGAATTGATATTTTCCATTAAGGGAATACAATTCACTGCCGTTCATCATTACAGTAGAATTACCATCAAAATAGAATGAATTTCTCGATACAAAATCAAAACAGGTACACTTATTTGGAGAAATGCAAACACCCTTTCCAGAACAAACATTTTCATCGTTTCTATTCAAACCATCACATTCGAATTCAGTGCAATTATCTCCGTAATATCCTGTATTACATTGACAAGTATCAACTGCAATACATGAGGCAAAAGCTGGACAAGCATCAGGTGAGAATCTCGAAATACCGTTACATGCCCATTCTTGACAATTACTACCAGAATATCCTGGCTTACATTCACAGTTATCAACATGAGTACAATTACCAAAACCAGAACAAACCATACTCGAATTTGCACTCACTCCAAAACAAGTATCAAATTCACAAAAGTTTCCAGTGCGATTACTGAAACAATTACATTCATTCGGTCCAACACATTCACCATTTGAAGAACAATTTCCAGAGCAGGTAAATTGGTCACAATTCAATCCAGTCCATCCTTCCTTACATTCACATGTTGGTGGAGATTGAGTACCCTCATTGGTGAGACATTTGCCATTACCAGAACAAACTCGAGGAGAATTGAAAGTAATTCCAAAACAGCCTAAAACTGCACACTCCTCGCCAGCATAATATCCTTTACATTGACAGGTGTTTGGTGAAGTACAAGAGCCATTTCCTGAACAAACACTTGAATTATCGTGAGCAATACCAAAGCATTCAAACATTTCACAAATGTGTCCCCTGTATTCTGAATTACATTTACATGTATTTGGTGAAACACATTTACCTTTTCCAGAACAAACACTTGAATCGCTCTTATAAATCCCATAACAAGCAAACTTTTCACAAAGGTCTCCATAATAGGTTGAATTACATTGACACTTCTTTGGACCAACACAAATTCCCTGTTGATTACATTCAGATGTAAATTGAGCAGAATCAAAACATTCAAATTTTTCACAATTAGAACCAAAAGCTCCTTCAACACATGAACAAGTTTCAGGGGCTACACAATTTCCATTGCCACTACACACACTAGAATTTGAGGAAAGAATACCATTACACTTAAACTCATTACAAGCACCAAACAGATACTTGTAAGTGCTATTGACAGAGATGGTATAACAGAGCACATTGGCTGATGTGTAAACTGCCAAATCACCTGTATCTTGGAGAACGACAGTAAATTGGCCTCCTTCACAAGTTTGATCAGTAATTGGTGTTGATATGACATTGACTGTGGAATTTCCATCTTCTTCAATGGTAACATTTGAAAAAGTCAATTCTAATTGACCATTGGCAGATATTTTCAATTCTGCTTCGGAACTTTCAGAATTTACTTGATACAACAATTCATTGGTCTTGACATTCATAATGGAAAAGTTGCCTTGATTCATTGTTGCCTTATAAATTCCATAGGTTGAGGAGAGTGAACTGTTTGAAGAAAGAACAATTCCTCCTGTAGTGGCAATCTTGAAATTATCAGAACTAATCTCTCCAATACATTGACATTCATCAACGCCCACACAAATTCCCTTTCCAGAACACACCTTCTTGTTATTACTCAAAATACCATAGCATGTGAAATCTGAACAATTATCACCAGTGAACCCAGTATTGCATTGACACTTATTTGGACCAATACATTTACCATTCCCACTACAAACGTTGGAAGAAGAAGGATCGATATCATTACATGCAATATATTCACAATTTGTACCATTAGCTCCAGCAGCACAATGACATGTATCATTTGCGACACAAACACCATTACCAGAACAGACCAAAGAAATGTTTGCGCTTGGAATACCTGCACAGTAAATAGGTGGTTCTTCACTTTGGGTAGAATTGGATGTATCTATGAAGGTGGAATTATCAGTTGATGTTCCATTGTTTTCAGAACTAGTTGAATTATTATCAATCAAAGTACTGTTATCAACGAGTGTGCCATTTTCAACTTTTGTACTATTATCAGAGATAGTACTGTTATCAACAAGCGTGGAATTATCAGTCAAAGTACTATTGTCTGTTAAGGTACTGTTATTATCATCACTAGGTAAAGTTTCATTACCACCAGGTACAGTACTATTGTTATCAACTTGTGTACTATTATCATTTGTAAGAGTACTATTATCAAAAATAGTGGAATTTTCATTCAAGGTACTGTTATCACTAATGACTGTTTCATTACCACTTGGTAATGTACTGTTATTAATGAGTGTGACATTTTCAACTTGTGTGCTGTTATCAACAGTTGTTTCGTTAGCATCTGATACTGTACTATTATCAACTTGTGTACTATTATCAGAGATAGTACTGTTATCAACCAGAGTGGAATTATCAGTCAAAGTGCTATTATCTATCAAAGTACTATTATCAACTTGTGTACTATTATCATTTGTAAGAGTACTATTATCATAAATAGTGGTGTTTTCATTCAAGGTACTGTTATCACTAATGACTGTTTCATTACCGCTTGGTAATGTACTGTTATCAATTAAAGTACTGTTTTCAGCAAGAGTTGAATTTTCTCCTTTTGGCAAAGTTTCATTATCAAAGGAAGTAGTATTATCAACAGTTGTTTCATTACCACTTGGTAAAGTACTGTTATCAACGAGAGTGCCATTTTCAACTTTTGTGCTATTATCAGAGATAGTACTGTTATCAACCAGAGTGGAATTATCAATCAAACTACTATTGTCTGCTAAGGTACTGTTGTCTGCAAGCGTAGAATTATCCTCAGTTGGCAAAGTTTCATTATCAAAAGAAGTGCTATTTTCAGCAATTGTTTCATTAGGCATTTGATGCTGTACTATTATCTATCAAAGTACTGTTATCAATGAGTGTGCCATTTTCAACTTGTGTGCTGTTATCAATTAAAGTGCTGTTATCAACAAGAGTTGAATTATCTCCCTTTGACAAAGTTTCATTACCAAATGAAGTGCTGTTATCAACAGTTGTTTCGTTAGCATCTGATGCTGTATTATTGTCAATCAAAGTACTGTTATTTTCAACGAGTGTACTATTATCACCAGGTAAAGTCTCATTACCATCTGGTAATGTACTATTATCAGCCAAAGTACTGTTATTTTCAACTTGTGTACTATTATCAGAGATTGTACTATTATCAACAAAAGTTGAATTATCAATCAAAGTACTATTATCTATCAAAGTACTGTTATTATCATCACTAGGTAAAGTTTCATTACCACCAGGTACAGTACTATTGTTATCAATTAAAGTACTGTTTTCTGCTAGAGTGGAATTTTCTCCTTTTGGCAATGTTTCATTATCAAAGGAAGTAGTATTATCAACCGTTGTTTCAATACCTCCTGGTAAGGTACTATTATCAACAATTGTTTCATTACCGCTTGGTATAGTTTCATTTGCATCTGATGCTGTACTATTATCCATAACTGTAGTATTAGAATCGTTTGATCCTTCAACAGTTGAGTTCTTTTCATCTGAGGATACACCGTTATCATTTAAGGTACTATTATCAGCAAGAGTGGAATTATCAATTAAAGTAGTGTTATCAAGCAGCGTACTATTGTCAAATTGTGTGCTATTATCAGAGATAGTACTGTTATCAACCAGAGTGGAATTATCAGTCAAAGTACTGTTGTCTGCTATGGTACTGTTGTCTGCAAGCGTAGAATTTTCCTCAGTTGGCAAAGTTGCATTATCAAAAGAAGTACTATTATCAACCAAAGTACTGTTATTTTCAGCAATTGTTTCATTAGCATTTGATGTTGTATTATTATCCATAACCGAAGTAGTATTATTGGAATCGTTTGATCCCTCAATGGTAGAGTTCTTTTCATCTGAGGATACACCATTATCAACCAAAGTACTGTTATCAACGAGTGTGCCATTATTGTCATAGAGAGTACTGTTATCAAGAGTTGAATTATCAATCAATGTACTATTATCTATCAGAGTACTGTTATCAGCAAGTGTAGAATTTTCCTCAGTTGGCAAAGTTGCATTATCAAAAGAAGTACTATTATCAACCAAAGTACTGTTATCAACAAGCGTGCTGTTGTCAACAACAGAAAGAGTACTATTGTCCTCTTGTGTGATATTATTGGAAGAATCAACAGAAGGTGAATTAACAACAAGCAAATCACTACAAGTTGGACCTCCATATCCATCGTTACATGTCTCACATATTCCAGTCTCGACGTTACAACTGCCATGCTCACATATTCCATTCACATCTGTACAATTCTCTTGGCAATAAGTAGAGTTGTAAGCATAGTAAGACTCTGCACAAGCGCAATTTGCAGCTCCGCAATCACCCTTACACAATGGGTCAGTAGGGCATGAACTTAATGCAACATCATTGTCAGCCTTAATAAAAGTAATCAAGGCAAAGAAGAAGAGCAAAACTACAAGCAAAACTGCTCTCTTCTCCAGCAAGATGGTTAATTTCATTTTTTTTACAGTCAAAACTTGTGCAAGTGTATAAATACTTTTATTCCATTAAGAATACTTGTTTTTAAATAAGGACCTTAGAGGAGATCGCGTGAATCAATAGCAAATAGCATCGCCCAACACTAGTGTTGTTGAATATTTACTGGTAAGTGTGCACCTAGAGGATTTGCTTTAAATTTATCACTCGTATGTTGGTTTTCAAGATGCATAAACCACAAACAAAAATATTGTTAGGGGCACTGTATGCAGCCTTGACCTTTCAACAATAATCCCAATTCCATGTTAATCCTTCAGTTCCTTATTTATCTATTAGAAAAGTCCAAAACAAAGTTTGCTTTGAGTTTAATTACCAAGGCAATGAACCTCATCCATGTTACATCTATGTTTGTGCAAAATATGTGACACTCGATTATGTGCATCTTGTGTCCTTTTCGAGACATTTTCTGGTTCAACAAGGGCGTATTTGCTCAATAGAATGGAAATAAGGATGAATATGAACAATTTTAATTGGGGTTGCAACATGACAATCCCAATGATCAACAATTCTCATCAACTTTGTTTCAGAATAGTTGAACATATATTAGAGATTAATTTTCAATGTAATTCTTATCAAACTATCGCAAAACAACCATCCCAACACTCTTCTGAGATTTAATGAACTTATCATGGAGAAACGCCGAATCAATCAAACAACAACTTTCAATCTCCCTAATTGAAAGATTCGCTCAACAATTTCCGATCCTTCTATGGAATATTTATTGTCTATTGTAAGAAATTACAGACACCAAATACATAATCGGTCTCCAATCAAATTCAGGTAGTTCAGCCTTAACTGTTATTTCCCAAGTTTCCATCAAATTAACAAATGGTTTTGTTGCAAGTTTAGCATAAACAAGACTTCCATCTGCTGACTTTATATCGATATCAATAGTAGCAAATGAAAGGTTTTCTTCTGCATGAGCTACTTGTTCATTAGCACTGTTAAAGATCTTGTATTTTCGTAAAAGGAATGTAAATTCCTGTTCAATTTTTCCCAATGTCTGGAATGGCACTTCGGTATCGTTTTGACAGACTGCAATATCAACCTTCTGACCCAAAGAGAAGATGGTTCCTCTGCCCTCACAACTTCCCAAATCCTCTGGGGTCATCAAATCAATACGATAAGGAACAGCCCAAGATCTAAACTTCATCTTGCCCATCCTATTCGCATCCTCAACAGTTTCATTAAATATACCAAATCTTGATAAGCCAAACTCCTTTTGCATTGTTATTTTTGATCCTATAGGGAAGTACTTTAAGTTATCTGTGCTGTAACAATATTGAGGAGGAATACTGTTGATGATACCAATCGGAAGAAGAATTGCCAATGTCATAATTACTACACAGCAAAAAAAAGCACATCCACATAGTGAGAAGAAGACATTACTCTTGGACATTGCTTAATAATAATAATTTACAGGTATTGCGTTGTCTTGTTGTTGAGAGAATTTCGACGCAACTGTGTTGAGTCTTTTTTTGATAATTGAAAACTGCCTGTAATTGCTCAAGGTTCATTACAGCGAGTAGAGGCAATGTAGTAGTATTAGTATTCAACTCAACATTTTAAAAGGAATAAGTAGTTAATTAAATTGACAAGTTGATAGGTCCATTCTCGATCATTAATTCAAAGGGTGTGTTTACCCCATTTTGCTTCCATCCATTCTTTTCACTCTTTTTCAAAAATTCCAAAACGTCCTTTGCATAATTATTGGCTCTGAATTTCATCAATTGATGTATGACTTTCACAGGTATCTTACCTTTAAAGTCTATACCTATCAGCTGATAATATTTACATGTATTTTCGTCAATATGTTTGAATGCCCAGCCAACTAGTGATAATCCCTTAATAGAATCCTTAATTGGTTTTTCCTTTGGATGGTTTACTGACTTGACACACAGAAAATAGGTATCACTACTAGGGTCGTAGATTGATGAAGCACAATACATAAAGACTCGATCCTTTGCAGGCCATTTCATTCTGTAAACTTCTTGCGTAAATTCACATGCTAGGGTGGTATCTGTTTTTAGAATCCTATCAAGTTGCTCAGAGGATTTCAAAAGCTTGTCATATAATTTTCTATTTTCTGTATCTAGTAAGCATTTCATCACTTTTTTACAATTGAAAGGAAATAGTATCTCATATTTGAAAAAGTTAATCTTGCTGTCTTCTGTGGACTCCATTCTATAATTTTCAGTCGATGTGAATACTTCATAGTTTTTTCCCTTCTTGATCCTGGACCAAAATTCCTCATTCCATAAGTAGTATTTGAGTAGAGAAAAGTGTTCAACAGTAATAGATGTTACATTCAAATTTTGAATGAATGCAATAAAATTTTGATGTGTTACTGGCTTGAGTGTTGCAACCTTGTCAAGGAGTTGCTCAATA
The DNA here is from genome assembly GCF_000004985.1 of Naegleria gruberi. Taxonomy (NCBI): domain Eukaryota; phylum Heterolobosea; class Eutetramitea; order Acrasida; family Naegleriidae; genus Naegleria; species Naegleria gruberi. The sequence continues at coordinate 256,102 of NW_003163289.1, forward strand.
GACTCTTCCTTTTGCTTCAATTCTAGAAACCTTTGGAAACGATCACATTTTAGAAATAAGGGAAAACACAACTCCTTCAGTGTATAGGTCACGCATGCTTCTATTTCATTGAATACATTGAAATAATCTCTAAAAAACTCATCCACCGAAATGGAGTCTACATTAGAAATATGAGTGCAAACATTAATAGACGGAATATCATTATCTTCACAAATTAAATCCCCCACAAACAAATCGCCTTCATCAATAGAAGTACGTCCTCTATCACTCGTTGAAACGTCAATAGCAGTTGCATTAGAATCTCCTCTTTTTCTACTGCTTTCCAATGCTTGAGAAGGAACAGAGGAAGTTGATACATTACTATTGTTTCTACTCCTTGAAGCTTCAATCAGAGAAGTGGCTAGCTTTGTAACATCCTTAGGAGTTGATGAAAGAGAGACTCTCCGTGGACACACGTATTCATTGTCATCATTTACAAGTCTAGAAAAGATTTGTATTGACTTTTCTCTAATTGAGTGAGGTACATCAAGAAGAGTATCCTGATTCTTCCAATTTCCATCATTGATATAATCATTGTAAATTTCAATAGCAAAGTTTAGTTTGTTTGTGTTGGACTTTTTAATTTTCATCCATCCAATCTTCTCCAAACAATAATAATAATTAGAAGGTAGTGTATGATATTTGGATTCTCCGTAGGAAGATTGTGATAATGAAACCTTTCCCTTTGTATTCAGACTTGTTGTACCACTACCAGTACTACAAATATCCTCATCATCATCAAGATTACTATCCATTCGGTGGGCCATCATTGATAAACTCTCACTCGTTAAATCATTCCTCAAATATTCAACAAAACAAGTTTTAGTTTCCTCCTCATCCAAAACATCCTCAAACGAAAATACATAATCATTGACATTAAAAGTCAAGAGTGGTTGTGATTTTTCATCGGCTGATGAGACTGAACTGCTTCGTCTACCTGCTCCTCCTGATGAAGAAGCAACTTCAAAGTTTTCCTTGGTACCACTCCTTGATGAACTGCTCGCTCCATACAATGATGATGACATGTTTTTTGTGATTAGTAATGATGATTCCATCTCCACTCATCAAGTGTTTTTCCTTATGAGCATCCATGAATCTTTTGGAAGAAGATATGTTGAATAAAGCAAGTAATATTCATTATTCAGAAAATATATTCCTAACATTTTCATTCTCACCATGAACGGATTAAAGTAGGCCAATTAGTTGTTCGTCGACAACAATAATAATCTTCACATGCTGGTTGTATATTAACACCTAATAATTTTCTTTTTTTAAAAAAATGAAACTCTTGTCAATTATGTTGTTGGTGCTCTTGATGAGTACTCTTGTTGTTGTTTTTGGACAACAATCAAATATTAATAATTCAACAGGTGTTGGCATTCATGTTGATGAATTGGTTGAATATTATTTAGGAGATCCATCCGATCGTCTCTCAAAGGAAGCAAAAATTTTAACTCCTCTTGATGAACGTTGTGTAGGCACACAAAAATCATGGACAACAGCTTCTATCTTGTCATTGATTCTAGGAGGTCTAGGAATTGATAGATTATATATTGGACATGTAGGAATTGGTCTTTTAAAATTGTTTCTTGGTTTGGCCTTGTTTGGATTTTCCATCTTCAGATGCTGCTTTACCTTTGCTTTTGATACCCAAAAATTCAATAGAAAGAACAGTATGATGTGGTTGAGTTTTGTTAGCTTGGTGACAATATTCTCATTTGTTCAATTCTTATTGTGGATAATTGATTTGGTTCGTATCATGACCAACTCTGTATTGGACGGAAACAATTGTCCCCTCAGTTACTCTAGCTAGGAATTTTGAATCTTACATTCCAATAGAACATGAAAAGACAAAGGAAGTCCAACTCCAATGGATGCACAAATTACAAATTATTGTTTGTAATTTATAATTTATTCGTACGTGGAGTTGAAAAGTTTAACCTCAATATTTCCACTCCAATCTCCTCGGGGCTCAGATCAGAACTGTGAAGTTCCAGCACGTATTGTAAGTGTATACAACTGTTGCAGTAAACAATTGCTCTTCAAGTTGCGTTTATACAGTAACTTGATGATGGGTGGTTTTATTTTACAATGAGTGAAATCTCTGAAACAACCTCATCAAAATTATCGGCTTTTCTCTGAGAAGAATCTGTTTTGAACAGTTCGAAGGGGTGTATCTGAGCTGTACAACCATTCTCCTTAAATAAATTGTAAACCTTCTCCTGTTGATCTTTTAGCAACGTATTTCTAACTGCAAACAACCAAATTATGTCACTGTTTACATATTGAGAAACAAGCTTGGATACGAGAGGCCAGTGTCTGATAGATTCAATTGTCCCATTTAATGAACGTGAATTTCAAATGAAATAATTCAAACAATACGTACCCTTTTCCTTCCATTTCAAGCCATCCCAATTCATCCACTACTAGGAGAATTTTCTCTCCAACTCTATTTTCCTTCATTAAGCTTTGAAGTTTCTCCTCCAATAATTGGCTAATCTGACCAAAAACTTCATTATTGAAAATCCAACGAGGTTGCTTTGGTTTCTTTGCCTTCATATTTTCAGACATGATTGAAACTGTATCCTCAGGATTGAATTCTGGATTGAGAGTTGCCAATTTAAAAATCTTCTTCTCCTCATTCTCTCCAATTAATTTGGTAAGGAAATGAATTTCTATTGCCGTACGATGTTGTTCAATATTTACAATTTTAATTTGCTGACTATTATGAGAAGACTTTTCTTGATTCACTTGATCGCCTTGTTTCTGATCATAGATAGAAGGTTGCACAAAACCAATTACATTCACTGAGGACACCTCTCCAATAACACGTTCCAATGCTGTAGTTTTTCCAAATCCAATTTCCCCTCCAACTAGGACGACACTATGCAATTTTTCGACCATTTTTAATAATTGATTAGGATCCGATGATTCGTAATTTGAAGCCTTGCTGATTGTTGTATCGTTGCCCGATTAATGATGAAGAATCTCCCTGCCAGTGTGGTTTCAATATTTTTTTATATTTTATTAAATCATTGGAATTTTGTACAAAGGTCTCATTTGGTTTCCAGTTTTCTATTCTTCTTCATGATGTGTAAAAGATTGAAGTGATCACATGAAGAATTATTAGAAACGAAACAAGTATTGTTCATTTAAGGACTTTGCAAGGCATGATTGAGACTTTTAATTTGGTTTAGGCGCCCTCAGCATGCTTTGTAACAATTTGCAAGATTCAACTACTGTACGAATCTCATTCAACCTCAATGTATTTACAGTAAAATGAGAAGAAACAAAACGAAAGTATCATCCCAAAAGGAATCAACACAAAATATCAACTTATAAATAACTCATTACGTTCCGTTTCCGAGACAATAAATCATCAACACTTACTAAAATCATCTTTTTTTACAACCTAAAGTCTCTTTTAGGGTCTTCCGAATCCGAGGAATTTATTTCCTCTCCGGTTTCCTCTCCGAAATACGGAGTTCTTAACTGTAAGGCAAAGCAAGGACCACAAATAGTCGTTGAAAATCATGAGTGACCTCAGCAGGAGACAAATTATTTGACTCGCAACACGACAAGCATTTTCTACCCTTCAAAAATAATAATCAAGCATTTTCTTCCCAACAACACAGACCCACTTCAAAATGCCGATCCACACAGCTGTGCAAATCATACGGGCTTTGAGGTACCACGAACATTAAACACTTAGAAAAAAAACTCTCAACCGACACTCCACAAAATCCTCCTTGGACTCCTCTTCACTTCTTCAAAGGCTTTAACTCCTTTGATTTTCCAATTACCTTCCAATAACAACAACAACGAGAAGATTTTGTACACATCCAATAATTAGTGGTGCTGCATCTATTATAACGTTTGTGTCTTGACAACTGTTTAACTATATATAATTGACACAATTCTAAACTCTCTCAAGTTACTGTATCTATCTGAGAATCATTCCTTTGCAATAAGCAAAACAACAACAATCAACTACTATTATCACATTGACTCAATTGGACGTTGATCCTTTGTTTCTGAAAACTCCCTCTCTCTTGTAAATATATACATTACACTCACATACTTTGACAACAAACCCAGTTAGTTTGTAAATATGGTCTCAAAGAATCAAGCCAACATTGAAACAAGTGACTCTGCTTGTTCTTCACCTCAAAAGATTAAAAAGAGCAAAAAGACAAGTCAACTGACTAATTCCCCACCAAGCATTCCACTCACTCTTACCCAAGTTCTGCCAAAGCAACGTAAAGAGTACACCATCCAGCAGAAACGTGAGAAATGGAGTGATGAAGAACACGACAAGTTTATCGAAGCCATTAGGTTGCACGGCAGAGATTGGAAGAAGGTTGAAGAATTTATTGGAACCAAGACAAGAAAGCAAATTAGATCCCATGCTCAAAAGCATTTCGAAAAGATGAAAAAGACTGGTGAAGAATTTCCAGCTCCAAGAGCAAAGAAAAAGAGTTCCAAACCTTATCCATCCAAGTAAGTATATTTTTTCACATGCATTCTAATTTTATTCACAATTTATTTAAAATTCCATCCATCCACCTTAATGAACTCTTAACAGGAAAACAAATGAGATTTACAATGCCTTGTCCAATGAACAAATTGTCTCCAACTTGAAGAACATCCCTAATGAATTTTTTGAAAAGTTGATTGCTCAACATGATGTCACTGATGCTATCCGATTGATTCACTTGTTGGTAACGACAGACTCTGCCAAGACTTTCTCTGAACAAGAAAGAGCACTCATAAAGACTATTATACACAATGCTAACATTCTTTCTGAGAAGCAAAGACAATCATCCATGAGTAGCGAGTCCACCAATCACTTGGTGTTTTTATTATCGATTTTTACTAATTTTGCTGATTTGTTTGATTCTAACGATAGGTCAAACAAGGTATCTAGTCCAACAAGCCAAGCTGCTGCTAGCACTCAATCACCAAAACCTAAGCATGCTTCTGAAAAGAAGGAGTCAACCCCAGTTGTTAAAACAGAATCCGTTGATGATTGGAATTCCTCTGTTAATGCACTTGTTGTCGAGGAAGAGCTTGCAGATTTTAATCAAGTTCTCAACAATCAAAAGCATCAACAACAACAACACCAATTATTGCAACAACAAATGGAATCCAACCAAGCCCTCAATCCTAATGCTTTGTCTTCGATATTCCCACATCTTATGCTCATGAACTCAAAGGCAAACATGTCTACCAACCAACAAATGCCATCCACATCTACTGTCGATGTCATGAATGCAATGATGAGCTCAGATGCTGATCAATACACTCAATACTACAATGTTATTGATAATGTGAGTAGTGCCTCATCATTCTCTGGTGAGGAAAGAGATTCATTCTCACAGACCTTTGATGATGGTACTTTTGGTATGATGTCCAATCCTCACACTACTACAATGCTTAATCCAATTGCACTTTGTAATCCTATTACAGTTTGTCCACCTCAACAATTCATGTATATTCCAACCATTTTGCTTCAACAACCAGCTCCAGAGCATTTTTGTAATTTCCAAATTCCAACCAATACCTTGTACATAGCGCAACAACCTTCGACGAATCCTCAAAATTTTGACCAATCTATCTTGTCCTTCTTTGATCAAAAGGACAATGAAGAGCAATCTGATTCATTCAATGTAAATACCATTTTTGACACTTATTAAAGTACTTGTAAATATTCCCATTTCTAATAATTATTCATGTGTTCCATTCTTATTTTTCAACTTCATCAATCTTAGTTTCCATCATTACTTGAACTGTCTCTCAACCAATTTCCCAATGGTTGTGTTCTGTAACTTGGTAAATGGGAAAGACACAGGAAAGACCTGTCATGCCATTTGTTTTTAATTTGATTTGTTTGAGAATCTTTGAGATTTATTTAAATGGGGATAGGAAAAATCGAACCGAAAAATCATTCCGTAGATTACAAAACTTACAAAAAATCTATTTGAAATCCCAGCCAATTCAGAAAGTCTTCTTTTTCAATTAGAAAAACATCCATTTTCGTATTAAAAGAAGGAAAATTAGAGAAAAATTCTTGATTTTTTACCACTTCAAATTATTGAATGAATTTACATCATTGCCATGTACTTTTTAACATCTTGTAAATAGGTTGTATAATATTCAATATAGCCAGTCCATTCATGCCACAATCGAACCACAGGTGTATTCAATCCAGTAATCATTTCTCTGTGAACCAATTTGGTATTTCTCTTATCCAAATCCTCAGCAACCACAAAGTAATGATCCCCACTGAAAATATACTTGTGTACCATGACTCCAACCCATCCAAATTGATATGGATATTGCTTTGGAGACCAATGAGAAAGAACAACATCAGTTTTACCCAATTTTTCCAAATCCACTTTAAACTTGGTTTTTCCAACTATCATACTGTTTGTTGGAGCATTGGCAGGATCAATTTCATACAATCCTTTCACCATTCCGAGAGGATAATTCCTCTTATCAATAATATATTTAAATACTTGATCAGGTGTTTTGTTTTCAATCACTATTGAACGATCGATCAGGAATGATAATTTAAAATCATTATGGTACAATGCATAGGAATAGAAAAGTCCCCAAGCTGCAGCCAAACTAATAGCAATCTCCTTGTAGTACATTTTTTAATTAAATTGAAATATGATGATTCTTCGACTGGCGATGCTGATGAAATATTGCGAGTCAATCAAAATGCTGTATGGAATGAAACTTCCTCTTCAATTTGAACTCGGATATGAAATAGCTTCAGCCACAATATTGAATTTAAATTGATTAACAATAACCCATGCAAATTTACACCAAAAACTAGAATATTCGATGAGAATTTTTATTTTGTTTTGAATTTTAAAAAAATGTTCGTTAGATAGCGCGGCAATTTGTTGCTAGTATTCAATTATGCTTCTTGAATCATCAAGTGGAGACACAATTAATAGGAAAATCACATAAAACATAAAACATCACATGACTGCAAAAACAATTAGAACAAGATGAAGATAGGCTACGTTGGTATGAATAGGGCACTCAAATTAACAACCTCCAATACAACCCGATTGAATAATGTTTCTCCAAAGAAGATTAAAGAAAAATTGCTAGTTAATATTGATCACTTGAAAAAGATGCTCAAGTGGAATGTTCAGAAGAATTTGCTCTTCTTTAGAATTGGAAGTGAATTTGTGCCATTTGCTAGTCATGAAAAGGTTCGGGATGAAGAATTCAAGCAAGAATTTAATTGGATTGAGGAATGCGAAGATGATCTAAAGGAGATTGGAAAGTTTGTAAAGGAAAATAATATTAGAATTAGCATGCACCCTGATCAATTTGTATTGATTAATTCACCTGATATGGAAATATTCAATAGATCCTATGAAGAATTGAACTATCACGCTCAATTGATGAATACTATGGGATTAGATACCACTCATAAATTCCAAATACATTTGGGTGGAAAGTATGATGACAAGAGAAAGTCAATGCAAAGATTTGTTGATCGATACAAGAATAATTTGAATGATGCTATCAGGGCTCGATGTGTATTGGAAAATGATGATAGAATTTATAGTTTGGAAGATGTGTATTGGATACATCAACAATGTGGCATTCCAATTCTCTTTGATACATTGCATCATGAATGTTTGAATTCAAATGGTGACTCTTTAGAAGTGGCATTCAAGAAAGCTGCTAGTACTTGGGATCCGGTTAAGGATGGTGTTCCTCTTATTGACTATTCAGATCAAGAACCAGGTGCACGTATTGGAAATCATAGAAAGAGCATTGAATTGAAGCATTTCAAGAAGGTAATTTGTGACAAGTTAATGAAATGCAAGAACGATGATGGAGAATTTATTGAATTTGATGTCATGTTGGAAATCAAGGATAAGGACGCTAGTGCCATTAAGATCTTACCAGTCTTTTTAAAAGGTGTTGAGGATAGAGAAAAGGATCCAGAACCAACTGAGGATGACAATCAAGAAGATTTAAAAGTCCAAGTATTAGAGGAAGATGAGGACGAAGCAGTATCGAGTGAGGAAGAAAAACCAAAGAAGAGAAAGAAGGCACCAACCAAGAAGGCATCCACTACCAAGAGAAAGAAAAAATAAACCAACACTCAATATTTCAATAACAAGGATTTCTCACGTTCTTATTTGGTGGTTGTGTAAAGATAGGGGTGTTTGACATGATATGGACACGATGCCCTTTTGATCTGTTGAGTGAACCGACAGAAAAAATGCAAACAACGATTCTTATTCACCTTCTGCTGACATTTCTATGTTTCAATCTTGTGAGACAAACAAGAGCAGCATTCCAGTATAATAACTCACTCACACAAGTTCTTCATCCAACACAGGAATGTCTACTAAATCCACCTGTTAATAATTTCTATTATTCATTCCTGTACACAATTGACTCACCACTACAGGATTATTGTGGAATGAATTATAGTGAATCATGCTCCTCGATTTGTGGAAATACCATCATTATGAATGTCAAGTCAACATCAAATCTTGATGAAATGACAGGATTGATTAATTATTGTTTGTATTGTGATAGTTCAGAGTCTTTGGAATTTAGGAAGAAATTGGTGGACGGAGAATGTGCTAGTTTTGCAATAGGAAATGCAAATGTTGGACCGAAACTATACGAAATGATGGAATATCACTGTGGAGAAAATAACATTCCTTTGGTTGATCTGAGTTTCGTCAATACGGATTATTTTAGTCGAAATCTCTACACATCCAAGAATAGTACTCTTGATTGGAAAACGATTATTTCTCTCTTTTTTTCCAAATATTACCCTTCATCACAATATTCGAAACCTCCACCATTGGAAATTCCTGTGCTTTGTTGGTGTAATTATCAAAATGCAGATTCTCAAACATTCTCCCACCAATGCTTTGATGTGAATTCCAACTTTCTAATGTACAGCTATAGAGTAAGTCCTCTCATTCTGACAATAGTTTTCTTTCTGCTATTCATTCTTCATTTCATCTTTCTGGTAATTCCTAAATTTACAGAGAGAATCATCAAGCTCAAGAAGGCCCTCTCATTTGACCACGAATTCAAACCAACCTCCTTCAAAATCAAATACACCATCCTCCATTTCATTCACATTTCCATTCATCCACCAGTTTTATTTTCCATTACTTTGTTTTTACCATTCATTGAGAATTTGATCAGAGTTTTGAGTAATTATGCATTTTTCTATTCATATTATATGAATTATTTTGTTGGGATATTTAGAGGATTGGGAGGATTGTGTGGATTGTGTGCGTATAGTTCTTTAGTCATATTGTGGTCTCACTCAATTGACTTGGCGAATACGAAGAAGGAACAACCAATGTTTCTTTCAAAGATTAATATGGTCATTCTGGGATTGGTATATATTGGAGTGGCCATTACACTGATTACACTATTTGCTCTCTTTCTTACCATTGATCAAAATAGTGCCTATATAGTTGTGTCAGTTTCGGCTCTCATTTACACATTGAGTTTCGTATTGGGATTTATAATATACGGCTTTAAAATGATTCACAAACTCAGAGCTAGTAATATTTGGGAGTACAAATTTACCAAATTCATACTTTCCATCTCAATCATCTCCACAATAGTTTGGATATTATCAATCCTAATCTTTATCACTTACTCATTTGGATTTGACATTTTTGGAAATTTCTTTGGAAATGCAAGAAATATCATTTTGGATTTATGTATAATTTCAATGACCATTCTCTCCTCCTACATTACTATCAATGAGGAGGGTTTCAAGAGATTATATGGTGAGAAAGTGTATCTCTTGATTAGTCTTTCATGTTTCTCATTGAAGAATCATGATTCAAAGACTGGTACAATGATGAATTCGAATAATTATTTGAATACTGCTGGTGGAAACAATAGAAATAAGGAAGATTTCAAAACGAGTCAGGAATTGGAATCAAAAGAAGTAATCGATCAAGTCTAGCACTTTTACTAACTTTGACTTGTTGAACAATGAAAAAGGATGAAATTATTATTGGAAACTACAATAATTGTAAAGGTCAATTAGAAAGATAATTGAATATTTAACATGCCTTCCATTGAAATGAGTACTTGGTATAGAATTACAACATTCCATCCAATGGAAAGATTAGTTTAAAAATAATTCTAATCTCATTGAGGTCGTACTTGGCAATATCAATTAAATTAGTGATTACATGACTATTGTGGCGTCTTTTTTTATTCCCAATAAAGCTAACGCTCCAATGTAACGAAACCTTTCGTGTAATTCAAAAAAAAAATGCAGAAAGTTATTTTCCTATTGCTGGTTCTGATATTTATGCTTGTGAAAGAGCAAGCTCACGCGTATTCGAATGTTTATTCTGTCAAGAATACTGTGCAATCATTTTGTTTCTCTCCCAACGGACTTTCTCTCTATCTAGCATCGCAAGATAACGCTATTCGAAAGATGGACGAAATTCACCATAATCACATTCAAGCAGTTGCTTGTGATCCTATGGCACATTCTGGTTACAGCGGTGATGACAGCGATGCCATGTTGGCTGGCTGCCATCTGTCAAACAAGCAAGGAAGCTTGCAAGTTTTGTATGGAAAAGTTTATTTTGTTAATGGCTTGGCGTTGAGAATGGTTGATGAACAAGAAGGTATCATGAAGACTATTCTTGAAGATGACATTTCATCCATGTATGTGAATGACTATGAAGAAATTATTTATGCCTCTGGTAATTCGATTAAGAAACTTTCGGATGGTTTCGTCCAAGTTTTAGCAGGTGGATCAGAATGTATTGGTGATCAAGATGGATTATTCATGAAGGAAAGTTGCGTTTCACCAACACATGTTGTTCAAGACGAAAGATCTGAAGGAGTAATTTACTTTTACGATGAAAAGTTAAAAGTCATTAGAAAAATCAAAGACGAAATTGTTACCACAGTTCCAGGAAGTAAGTTTACAATTAATTTTTGAGAATTTAATGAAAATGAATCAATAGCCAGTGGATTTTCAATCTTTGACGTAAAACATGGAATGGTCTATTGTTCAAATGGTAAATTGATCAAGAAAATTCAACATGATGGAACTTTCCAAATTTTGAATGGAATTCCAACAAAGTCTACAATTTCCATGCTTAAAATTTCACCGGAATGGAGTGAAGATGAAGTTTATTTCATTTCTCAAAATGGAGATCTCCAAAAAATCAATTATCTTGGAAAATTGGAAACAATTATTTCCAAATCAGTTTTCAAACCTAAATTTTATAGAACTAGAACAATTTTACAACAATTTGAATATAAGGGAAATAATAATACTTGTTTCTATTATTGTAATGGAACAACCAATGGTACTGTTAATGGAAATAGTTCAAACTTTGGAAACAATACTTTTGGTAATAACACATTTGGTAATAATACATTTGGTAATAATACTAATGGAAATGAAACAAAGCCAAATAATGACAGAATTGACTATTATCCAACTCCAATTCTTCAATCACAGGTTTCTGAAGATGGATCTGGTGTTAGATTTGTAATTACATTTGGTAAATCGGCTGCGTACACTCATCGTTTATTCTATGTCCAGGATTCGAAATATGACACGAAACTTTGTAAGAATACCTATTTAGAAAGAGCCATTCCAATGACTCGGTTAGAATCTTCAGATATTACACTAACTCAAAACTATTCTACCAATTACATTCCATTAGCTAATTTAATTAACAATACTTCAGTTGATAAGAAATTGACAGCTGACTATTTACAATTAACTATTAATTTGGCTTTGGAATATATTGACAATGAGGGTGAATTTAATGGAGGATTCTGTAGAGCTTATATTTACAAAACTTCACAAGTTATTAATGTGTTTTATTCCACCAACATTATTTCATCACTTTCTGTCAATAAGTTACTGGACTATTCCTATAATATTTATCCTCAACTTGTTACAACAGATAGTAACAGTGGTGCTGGTAGTTTAATTGTTGAGCTCATGTTAGAAACTAGCAATCTCTCACTTATTCAATTCACATTCCAAAACTCTACAAATCCAAACAGCAATTTCATAATCAATAATGTCGAATATCAATTCCAATCAAAATCATTCAAATATTGGAAGATTTCCATGAAAACTGCTTCAAAGGCTTTTGATTTCACAGGAACCTCACTCTTCTACTCTAAATTTGAATCAACCAGAGGATATATTTTCAATGATTACATTCCACTCGTCATTAATTATCAAATTGCAATTCCTCCAGAAGAAAAAAACACAACTGTGAAATATTCGCTATCTCTCTCTGGAAATGACTTGGTACCAAAGTCTTCATTCGCCCTTGGTGATTCAATCTTTGTAAGAATGACAGCTCAATTCAGTTATGGAACTTACAAGTTGAGAGCCAAGTCAGCTGTCTTGTGTTGCATGAAGGAGTTTAGTCCTGCACCAATTTATGATCCTTCCAAAAATTTATTTGGATGCTCCACCTATGATTCTAACACAATGGATGTTTGGAAATCTCTCTATTCAGGATTTGTTTCAAATTCTCAAATGGAAATTGTAGAATTCCCATCTCCAGAAAGTACTCACATTTTCAATTTCAAACTCAAATATGATTATTTCCCTGTGAGAAGTAGTTCTTACACTGCTGCTTGTTATATTCAAACAACTGGTGGATTAAAGGAACCTAATTCTAGAGAGATTCATTCTGAAAGTTATCCAGAAACTGAAGTTCATCCATTGAGTGTCATTATTCCAGAAAGTACTCAACCAAAACCTATTACTTCTACCAAGACTGTATCATCTGTCAATTCTTTGCACAGTTTCAATTTGATGATGGTTTTATTATCACTTTTAATTGGTCTCTTTATCATTTATTAAGAATAATGAATAAATAATCTTTGAATTATTCTAATTGATTAGTTTCAATTTCTTTTTCTAAGTTTCATTTTACAATTAATATACATTATTTTCACTAATTCTCTCCAATAAATCTAATAATTTCCTTATAAATATGTTCTCTCACAGCCGTATCATGTACTTCATCAAATCCTTCCACAAGATCATCATCATCATATTTATTCGGATTGACTTGTCCCTTTCCACTCTCCCAAACCAACCCTTGAATTTCATAAATAATATTCATAATTTCATCTTGATCAGCATTGGAGGCAATTGTTGTTGGTAATTTATTGTCGGTTTTCAATTTTTCCAATACTTTCCTTGTGTTCTCTTCTACTGCCTTCCCACCAGCAATTGTAAACATTCCGAAAGTGTTGGGTGTTTTTTTGAATAACATTCTCTTCATTTTGGAAGCAAAGTTTGTGAGGTTCTGTTCTGCTTCTTCATGTTGCGACATTTTTTTTCCAGTAAAATAAAGAAATTCGAACAATTCCCAAGTTCCATTTAATTTATTGTAAATTCAACACGTGTTTTTAATACAACACAAAGTTCAACCATTTATGACATTCAATCTTCATTCCAAAATTCATTAAGATTGCACGCCTACACTTTTGGAAAAACAATCCTTTTTGGAAAATGTGCTCATGTTAAATTTCTTTCATTAAGAGTTATGTATCTTGAATTTCGAGAGTATGTAAGAATAAGAAGAAGAGTATTATTAAACCAACTATTCAAAAAAACAACACAACAACAACATGATGATAATAACTTCGGAAGCAGCACTTGATAAAATCAAATCTTCATCATCATCACAACATATTGCACAAAAGCAAGTGAGGTTTCACCCAAGTACATCATCGGACCCTCTTCATAAAGAAGAAGAAATCATAATACAAGATGAAATTGAACTGTTTGAACAATCTGCTGCCGTAACAACAACAGTTACAAGACTGAATGAAGAAGTGCCACCATTAAGTACTGTTTGCAAATCTTCATCAGTAGTATTTCATCTTCCCTCATTAGAATCATTGGCACAAGATATCAAAAACTCACCTCCTTCTGAAGTAACTCAATTAGTGTTACCATCACCACTAGTTGGCAATGTTAAGTATCCTGTGATTACAATTCCACTTTTGGTGGGAATTATTTGTTTACCTGTAGTTGGAACTGTTATAGGTTTGATTGCTTTTTTGAAATTTAAAAAGACATTTGAAAGTGTCAGAATTTGGATAATTGTGAGCATTGTGATCAATTTGATGATTTGTTTGCTTACTGCCATAATCATTATACAAGTAATTATCATATTAAATCTCAGTAAATAAGTTCTCAAATGTTGTTCGTTTCATGGTTGAATAAAAAGACTACAGCACCACAGGTTCCCAAGTTGTCTCCAACCTCAGTACTGATGTGGCTCGACGATGCTTAACTTCTCAAATCGGACGGGATGAGGTGCATTCATCGTGATATGGCCGTAGCCATTCAATATCTTAAAATGTGAATAATAAATCATAGCCATTCATTTCCTTAAATTAAGGTTTATCAACCAACCCTTTTTGGTAAAGATCGATAAGAAAAGTACAAATTGGAGAGATGTTTATTAGAAATTACTTTTGAAATTATTCAGCTTTCTTTTTAGATAAATCCAACCATCCTAATCCAAACTGATTCAATAAATCATCAATAACTTTCTCTCTACTGGACATGAATGGTTCAATGTAACAATTATAAACAAAGTGAGCTCCACCTAAATGATGATTAATATTTAAATAATTCGAATAATATTATTACAAAATTTTCGAATAAATTTACTTACCAAAGTTTGTATTAACTTTAAAGATCAACCACAACAAGAAGAGAATTTTAACTTCAAAATAGAAAGGAATCCAATAAATTAACCATTCGAAAAAGCATTCGAAAGTGATCACAAAAGCATAAACTGACCAATAAGTCAACTAATTCCGATCATTAAATAATTAAATAATTTAATTTACTTACCCATTGCTTATCATCTTCTTCTTCCTTTGTTTTCAAAGCTTGGAATGATCTAAAAGCAGGATACAATGCTCCGAGAAGATTAGAAATTGATCGAGAGATTAAAAATCCAAACAACATTTTTTTTAATTTATTGATGTGTTTGAAAGGTGAAAGGTTTAGAATAAATCACTGTATGCTGATGGAGTTGTTACAACTTGTGCTGCAGCTTGATAATTTTCATAAGAACCTGCGTCAAAAGAATTGTTTGGGAATTGATCATAGGTTGGTGGTGGTTGTTGTTTCATATTCTTTGTGACACCTTCTAGATAGCTTAACAGAGCTGATAGGACAGCATCATTTTGAGAGACTGGAGAGCTATTGGCTGATGCATTACTATTTCTATCGGTTACTATCATTTCTTTTTGAGGAAGTGGGAAGTTGTTTTGTGGCATTAGATTTCTTTGAATTACTGCTTCCATTTCGTCAATTAGTGGTTTATATGCAGTAGATAGCCGCACATATCGTTTGGCAAGTGTTGTAATTGCTCGGTAATCCTTCTCCAAGAATGTAAAATAATCCACAGTAATAACCTTTTTAGATGATGTGGTAATTGAGGAAATCCTAGGTCTTAATCCTCTCTCAATTAATTTACAAATGTCCAAATGATATTGACAAGTTGTGGTAATACTAGCTAGTATTGTAGAGAGAGAATATCTGTAATTTCACAAGTCATTAAGAACTTGGTATTGAAAAATACTTACGGAAATAGTTCATGTTCAGTCATTAACGTAATTTTGAGTGCAATCTCTTCCACAGCACTTGGAGAAATATCAGGTATTCTACTCAAGAATAATAATTTGAATCCCTCCACAATAATGAATGAATGCATATGTTGAGATTTGAAAAATGTCTCCGAGTGACAATCAACCATCATTTTGATTAAACGTTGACGATAGCTAGAAACTGCATTGAACACTGCTTCAATAACTTGTTTGAAAAGCATGAAATTTTCAGTTGTGACAACAGCGTTTTTCAAATAGTCCCATGTACCAGGCAACAATATCTCAGAAATTGACTTGTCCAGAGAAACTTCCAAAATCTTTGGTAACCCCTTGATGAAAATGGCAAACTCATTTGGGGAATGTTGCTCAGCTCCACCCACAACAAAAGCTCTATGTTTCTCTAAATTCTTCTCATATAAATCCAAAGTTCTGTTTTGATTCTCCGAAAAGTAGAAATCTCCAAATAATAAATAGTATCTAGACCTTGGTAAATCTCCATATCCAATAAAGTATGCTCCCATATTGTGACAAGCTCCAACAAAGTAAAAGTTTGAAAAGTAATCTGTCGAGAGTTTGGCAATTTCCAATTCACATCTCTTGGCTGTGACTTGAGCAAAGCTCAACTGAGCAGTAATTTGTTCAGATAAAGCCAATGCTGACAAGTAAAAGGCAAATAAACACTTCATCTCAGCCTCTGTTGTGATAAATTCATTGGGAGGAACAATAATTTGTGGTGAACCATTCAAAAATTGTTGTAAACATGTCTTTACAAAAAATTCAAATTTGACCCTTTTCAAAACGGGATGTCCACTACAAAGGAAAGTATAATACAATTCTACCACATTCATTGGTGAAACTGTACTTGACATTGTTTGTGGAAATTGTGGTGACTGACCGTTTATGTGAGTTGGTGAAGTGTACGGAAGAGATGATGATGGGATGGTGGTTGGTAAATTTAGAGGCATGCTATTGAGTAATTGATGTTGTAGTTGATTGTCAATTGAGGGAGTACTATTTGATTTGTCAGTATTATTGGACGATGATGACTTTTTCCTTCTCTCCGTTTTGGTTGGATAAGCGTCCGAGCCTTTTCCTCGTTTTCTTGGTGTATTGTACTATTTGTATGAGATTGAAGAAATGATGATTATGATGAATACTTACTGTACATTTGAGTCCTCTGGCTGAACATTTAGAGCATTCAGGAAGCTTTTTATCACACTTATATAAAACGTGTAATCAATGATATGTTGTAACTACTACTAGACACCTACCTTTTTGTGTAGAGATCGACATTGAATGCAGGCTATTGGGTGAAAGCCTTCCGGAGCAGTTAATCCATCTCCAATATTATAATCTTCATCCTCTGATAATGAAGCTTGACTTTCGGTTTTCTTCATCTTGCTATTCTTGTTGTTGTATTCGTTTTATGTGATATGTCTCTTGTTGCTATCTTTTTACTATTAGAGAGAATTAATACTTGTTCTTCTTGTGATGTTGAGCATCATACACAGGATTAAAAAAACGTTCCTCTTCTTCTTATTGTTATTTTGTTGTTGTTGTTGTTCCTATTGTTGTTCTTATTGTTGTTACTTCTCTCACAAGAAAGCACCTTGCTGGTTATAACGGCTGGTCAGAGATTTCAGCTGTTTTTTTCTCTCTTAAATAACAGTATAAAACCAGATGATACACAAACCTCGGTCTCCTTCCTAATAAAACAATTGCTTGCATCCTTCCATCATCATCTCTCAACACTTTTATCTTTGCATTCCATCATTTTTTCGATATTGTCATCATATTCTATCAAGCAGTGAGCCATTCTACTTGTTCAACTCCTCTCTTTTGAAAAAAAAGTGTCGGTGTTATTTTACGCTTCTGTTTGAGGCAGCATTAAATAAAGTCCTCGCTCTCTGCCTATCGGATGATTGACACAATTAAGGATAATGTAAAATGTGTCCTCGTTGATTGCTTGTTAGGAAGTTACTGTCCTTCTTGGATTTCATTTGCTAGTTACTGTAAAGTTCAAGAGATGGTGGGATGGTTGTAAATTTAAATACAGGAAATAAGAAGTATTATGAAAACAACCTAAAATAATAATGAAATCAATCACTTGTTGAAAGATGTATGAATTACACCTTCAGTGAAAAGTCACTTGAACTGGCTTACTGATGTTTGAAAGCTGTCAAAAGTTAAAAAATCAATCAAAAAAAATAGACATCAAAATGGTTCTTTGTGCTGGTGATGAAATTCAATTAACTCTTGTCAGAGGAAAAAACTTGAAAGCTGCAGATTCGAACAATCTCAGTGATCCATTTGTGACTTTTGAATCAAGCACTGGACAAAAATCCAAATCAAAAACCATCAAGGATACATTGAATCCGGAATGGAATGAAAAATTCACATTTAAATTGGATAAAAGTGAAAATTTCATGCTTGTTATGCAAGTTTTTGATTTTGATTTAATCAAAAATGTATGTAAAGATTAATTAATTATATTAGAAATATTATTCGAAACTTTGTGAAAATATTTGAATTGACTTTCCAATAGGATTTTCTCGGATCAACAACAATTACAATTTCTGATGAAAAGTATGATATTGGAAAGGAACATGAAACTGAATTACCACTCCATGCAACAACCACTGGATCATTGGTCATTCGTTTCACCATTGTCAGGAAATAGACAATTTCTTGTACACACATTTAATAATTGAATAAAATTATTTAATAAAAATATGCTTGCTTCTTTGAATTATAAGTTTCTTCATCTAGACAGACCAGTGAACAGTCTCTACATTTAGTAAAGCATGCAACAATATCCTCTGGATTAGTGACAAGTACAGGAATTGAATCACTAAGAGGAACTCCCTTTTTGAATGCTTCTGGTGCGTACTTGACTAAAAGCTCTTTGTTTAATCTGTAAAAGAAATAGGTTGAGACAGGAGTTGGGTTAACAAGGAACCATTGCAAAACTTCTTCTTGCTGTTTCACATCAAATAAGGAGACAATTTCCATTGCTCTACTGTGTCCAATATTTTGTGAATTATGAGCAATTCCTTCTTTTAAGAATGTCCTACACCACTTTTTCCTTACTTCCATATCACAATAATTACTTAAGATTTGTGATCCCAATACAAATGCATAAATGTCTGGTTGTTTTCTTGCTAGTTCCAAAATCTTTTCCATATTTTCCTCATAGTTTTGATAGGTAAAAGGTGGTAATCCCCATGCCTGTAACACCTTTGATTGTATTGAATTATTCTCATCCCTAAATTGTAAAAATAAAGATGGTTTGGTATCGGCTATCATTTTTACTATTCTTGGATCTTCAGTCACCTTGGTTGAAAAGTTAACTATTGATTGAGGATTGATTGCAAAAAGTTTCTTTGCAAGAGGTCTGCAATCTTTCCAGAAGGCCGGCAAATAAGTGATGAGGCTTGGATTTTTCATCAATATCATTTCAACAATTTCCTTGTCTTGTAATAGTTCTTCTTGATTCAAAAATGCAGGGAAAGATGTCATATCTTCAATTTGATTGATTCCTTTGATTACCAATTTGCGGAAACCAGGGGTAGAGTAGGGAATATATTCCAAAGAGTAAGGTTTGGAAGAAACAGCAATTTCTAATAATTCTTGATGATTTCTCAGAAAATTAGAACTGAGATATTTGATAGCAAATCCATTTTGTTTTACAGCTTGAGTGACAACCTGCTTATCTTGCAAAAACTTGGTGCAATATTTTAACATTTTACCATGTGAGTTGACCAATCGAAGGCAAAAATCTCTATCTTCCAAGAAGGATTGAGGTATTTCCTTACCAATCTTGTAGTAAATTTTTGCAGCCTTTACAAGAAAATCTGGATCATTGAATTTTGGAGAGATTGCACTAATGGTCTTGGCAATTTGTTGAGGAGAAAGATCACGAGCTGTAAAATGTTTCAATAAACAAAGAGCTAATGGAGTGGATGTCACACCTGCAGGTAGTCGATTAAATATTTGTCTTCCACAAGCAATTTTACAATACTTTTGGAAACTATCTGCCTCAATTGTAAACATTGATGAAGGTGGATCGAATAGAGCATCCCATATATTAGTTTTTGTATTGTAATGGCCACTTGTACTAATAACAAGGTTATTATATTTCCCATTCGGAACTAGGACAATGTTATCACTAATACTAACAAGGTTATTCGTCTTTTCCCATAACTTGATTGGATATATCCAGTGTGCAGGATACGAATAATATGAATAGCTGGCAACATTCATATCTTCATCGAAATGTCTCGTCATCATCAGTAACTCTTTAATAATAAATGGAATTTTACAATTTAATTCAGTTTCAACTCTTTCAAATTCCTGTTGATATCGTTCTCTATATTCATCATCACAATCAATTAATTGAAATTTATCAATCAAATGTTCATTATAAATAGTCAAATACTCCCGAAACACTCTACGAAAATAATTTAAAAAGGTGGCAACAAGTTGTCGATTCGTCACTCTAAAATTGCTCGATTCTCTGAATGGAATAAAACTGAATAATAATTCTAAAATTTCCGATGGTAAATCAAGTAATTTATAAAGATGATTGGAGGTGGTGGAAATTGTTGTGATCATAGTTTGATCGTGTTGCATTTTTTTTGATCTTGAAAATTCAATTTTTTAGAGATGAACTTTTTGTAAATTTCAAAAATGCAATGGAACTTGGAAATTTGCTAAAAATCGTGTTTCTTGAATGTCAATTAGAAAATTGAAAAATCAAGAATAATTGAAAGTTTATTAGAGTTTTGTCTTTTTGTACATGGACTTGAGTGCCTTTTGTCTAAGATCTTCCATTTCTTCAACGGATCGTTTGTTTTCTCCTCTATCAACTTTGATTCGGTCAGTTTCGTAAATGGAGGCAAGATTTTTCTTTACTTCATCCTTTCTAAAGTTCTTTTCATAGGTTGCTAGATTGTGGACCTTAGCTCCTAAGGCAGTGGTACAATTTCTTGAAACCAAATTAGAAAGTTCAGCAATTTGTTTCAACAATTCACTTTCGTTTTCAATTTTTTTGTACTTTTTCAAATATTGTTCAAGAATGAAAACTTCAGATCTGCAATCATAACAATGATCCATTCCTTCAACTTGCACGTTGTGTGGATAATAGTGAACTCTTGTTCTGGTATTGAAATAAAACATTTGACTTTCGTATTTTGCAGTATCGTATGGAATAGTTCCACAATCTTTTGAACATACTAATCTTGTTTCGGTTGTTGTTTGAGGTCCCCATACTGGCAAGTAAATATCTCCCTTCAAATATTCATAGCTCTTCTCAGATTGTGTATCATAAGGTAGACGAAACTTGAGCATGGACATTTTTGGTTTAATTGTCAAATGCCAATTCATTTGTGCTTGATTATCCCACTTGACACACTTTTCAATCTCCTCACGGTGCTCTACTGTTTGATTTTCATTTCCCTTCTCTGGTTGAGCTGTTCTAATATCACTAATAAACAACACATTTTTATCAGCATACTTTGCAGCCAACTCATCAGTAAAGAAATCATTCACAATTGTAATCTTATCTGTTGGTTTACAAACAAATGGACTTGGATCTACAAGTACGAAACTCAAATCAGGAAATAAATCACTCAAAAAGTTTGTGTGGTGGCCAGGAGCAGCACCTGCATAAACAACAATTGCACCAGGATAACCAAATTCAGTTAAGAATTCAATTTCTGACATGAGTAATTTACGTTGACCCCAGTGAATGACACTCTTCAACTCTGACTTTCTTCTACGGTAAGTTTCTTGAGGATCGTGTGGTTGGAGTATACGATTGGTTCTATCGAATGGTTTCTCTTCAATGTGTGGATCATTGTAGTGCAATATTTGTTCACAATGTGGATTTGATTTCTTATCTGGCCATTCGTAATTTTCATATTGTTTCTTTCGGTAGGAGAGAACGAATTGATTGGGAGCTCTGTTGAATTGATGGTAGAATCGAACTCTTCCTTGCGGTTGTTGATAGGAAGATGTATAGGAATGTGGAGGAGAATATCTATCCTCATCCCTTTTTCTGAATCCTGCTTGTCTGATATAAGAAGAAGAAGAAGCAGAAGCATGATAATATTCTTGTCTACCATATGAAGGCCGTTCTTCTCTTTCTTGATAATGAACATGAGAAGAATGGAAAGGCCTTATGTTGCCAGCATTTCGTGCCTTAATTGGTTTTCTATCCTGATAAGGGGACGCAGAGGAACCAACACTGAAGCGTTCTTCTTCCTCATGATATTGGTGTTGGTAATTTCGTTGTTTATTATCTGAACGATAAGAAGAATTATCAACAACAAAATTATCCCTTCTGGAAGAAATGTATTGCCTATTGCTGGAGCTGCTAAAAGTTGAACGAGTTCCATCTGGTTGTTGAGGAGTATCACATTGTCGAGAACGTTGGAGGTTGTTGTTGTGATTATTGTTGGTTTGAGGGTGGCCACGATTGTTCATTTTTCGAAAGACGAAATCAATAAATATTTGATTGAGGCGCCACCTTACATGTTTTTTGTCTAAGGATGTTGAAAGATATTCAAGATGGTAAATAGTTGGGCATTATGATTATCGTGTTGATTTAAATTCTAATAATTTTGGATGATATTTTCGCACAGCTTTGTTTCGTAATATATTTTCATAATAATTTCACACTAATTTTCCTTCTATTGAAAAATGTTGATGAATTAACTACTACTTGGAAGATAATCCGTAATTCATGTTGAATAGTTCTTGTATTTCAGTCGAATCCAAGAAGGGTTCCAAATCTGTTTCCACTTCCGAGCCAGCTGAGAAACTATCCAAAAAGCTGTTTAAACTTTCTTCATATTCCTTCATTCGGTGTTGAACTAGATTTTCATCCTCCCTTTCTGTTGTTGGAGTCAGGTCATTAAGATTGGAGATGTATTGGAAAAACTCATTGGCAGATTCAATTTTTGATAAATCCACAGTTGGGGGAGAAAAGCTCTGATTGGTAATGCATTCATTGAGGGCGTTATAGAATTGTTTCCTCTCAATTATTGTTTCAATTTCCTTAATCATATTGTGGTGGAAGAGTTGAACACCCTTGTATCGTTTAGAGAGAATTTGAAGAGCTCTCAAATCTTTTGAAAGCACCTGATAGTAATCAATGGCACCTAGAGGAGAAGAAACGTCACAATTCTTGCGATCTCCCTTTTCAATGAGTTTAACAATTTGCAAATGGATTTTACAAGCAGCAGCAATTGGAGCAATCAAAAAGGAAGGAGAAAATGATAATTGGCCTGATTCAGTTGTGGTGGTTATTTTCAAAGCGCATTCTTCAATTTTATCCTTTCCTCTATTCATTTCAGTATAAATTCTAATCTTGAGTCCATTTCCAACAATTTCTGCAATATCATTAAGAGTTCCAGAAACCCTCTGATTCTTCATCATCATTCCTTTACAAATACTAATTACAGCATCCAACATTTGAATGAAAATCACATAGGTACTCTCTGTTAATTTCTGGTCCAAAATCATACTCCACTCCTTTGGGAACTTGACGCCAATATGTTTTTCAGCAATTTCATGCCAATCTTTTAGCATTCCCATAGCCGTATTCTCACTCTTGGCTTCACAGGTAAGAACTTGCTTGAATTTTTTCAAATTTATCTGATACTTTGTTGCTTTTAAATCGTCAATTGGGTTTTCATCTAAATAAAATTCAACAAATTTAAGGTAAAATCTAGCAGTTTTCAATTTTCCACATCCAATTTCATAACATGCCAAGTATGCATAGGCACTTGCTACATAAAAATTAGAGTGTTCATCGAAAATCTTGCTGAGAGCATCTCTGGCTTTACGTGCTGATTCATCTGCTGTTGGTGATGCAAGAGTTTCCTGCTCAATTTGTGCCTTAATAGCCATAAACATGGCCTTGACCTCTTTACAATTCGGTAATGAATCATCCTTACTCAATAAATAAGTTTCCAATTCCTTCGGATTAATAACCCAAATCTCAGACATCATTTCTTCATAAATATCCAAATATTTCCTCATCTCTGCAAACTCATTAATTGTCTGATAAAGATTTCCTCCAACTCCAACTCCAGCACTAATATTACTTCCATTACCACCAATAGAAGAATTTGTAATAATACTTCCTGAATTAATTGTCAAATTATTAATCGAAATTAAATTATTACAAGTTTCATTGAACGATGAATTTTCCATCTGGAATGTAATCTTTCCATCATTATTTGATTTCTTCTTCTTCCGAATCCTAGAGGCTCCCTTCTTTGCCTCTTCATAAACACATTCAACCTTCCTCCATTTACATCCACTACATGATGGCAATGCCCGATCGCAACATTTATGAAGACGTTTACAATTATTGCATGCTATTGGATGGAATTGTGGTTTTTCTTCATCTATTGTGCCTGGTGATGGTGAGGATAATGGTTGTTGCATTTTTTTGTTTGAGGTAATTGAAAGTCCGAAACAAATATGGAGAGGAATTTGTTTTCCTTCCTAAATATGAAACGGAAAGGTGTTTTTAAAAACTGCGCTCAATCAACAACCTTAATCATCATTCTATCTGAAATCTAACTAATTGTATCATCAAGGAAATTGAAAATTTTATGGAGAATTGAAAGAAATCCAACAGTTGTTGCGGTGTTATCCAGGGGGGACCAATGTTGATGTCCGCGTGTTACTGAAAATTAAATTAATAAAAATTATGGGTCAGAAAACGCCTTTGCTCCAGCCAATTTCAAAAAATATTCTTCTCCTTTCTTTTACGAAGATTTTAAATTACTTGGCTACTGTGGAATGGATCTGGCTTATTACTTTGTTACATTAAATGATCGCTTTCATTATGGTGCTATATATCATTTTCTATCTATAGGATGAATCTTGTCTTATTAGAATAAGTGCATTGGAAGTCTGAAAGTGGAGTTCCTAATTTATTGTTTTCCTCAGAGGAAAAATGTTGGCTTGTTTCCACTACCACTATTCGACGCCTTGTTATTCAACAAATATATGAAATAAAGATTCGATAGTTTAGTATAGAAAAGAATAACATCTATAGATGGTTTTCTGAAATCAAGGAAGATGGATACAGTACATATCTCAGATAATAAGCTTTGGATTGATTTTATTTTTTTAATAACGGCATGGTTGGAGAAATTGATAATAATTTTATTATATTATAGTGATTTGGCAATTATTTTATCCAATGAATCTTTCATCTCATTTCCATTCGAATCAACCATTAAAAAAGATTTTTTCAAATCCTTAATGAGCTTAAAATGATTTTTCACATTTCGAATAACAGATTCCTTGCCGAACACATGTTCTAATATTTCTTTCAAAGCAATAACATCAGCAGCAGCTGTATGCTGATTTTCAATTGATTTTCTAAATAACTGTTGATAAATGTTACCTAATTTACATTGATTTTTCTCTAATTTCAACGCTTTCTTCAAAATTGGAATTGTATCTAAGAAAATGATATGACTATTTTTCAAACCATCTATTGTCTTTGAATTATTCATTCTCCAGTAATTGAAAGCACGATGTAGAACACTTTTGTCGAATGGTGCATTATGAGCAAGAATTAAGGATTTCTTTGGTAAGAAATCAACAATTAATTTAACTGCTTCCATTTCCTTAGTTCCATTTTGCACCAATTCATTTGTGATTCCTGTTAATTTTTCAGCATCTCGTAAAATTTTCACTCTAGGAAGGATATATTTTGGAAATGATAAAAATCTATCTTTTGAAATATTATAAATATAACAATCAGTTGGAGCTCTTGTTTGAAGATCAGTTGTTTCAAAGTCCAAAATCAATACATCATATTCCTCAATAGATTCAATAAGACTACATTTGAATTGATGAGTAGTGCAGCCACCATTATTAAGACAACATTGTCTACATGATTTACAAGGTGCTTTTGTTGCTTTCCTTTTGTTACCACATTGGCACATTTCAATTCTAATTGAATTACACTTAGTTGATTTCTTTGGAGGAGGGTTTGTATTTGTATTTTGAGAGTTATTAGGTTGTGGTGTTTTTTGTGTATTACATTCAAACATTACTTCATCCTCTTCCTTTTCCATTTTGAATTTTTCTAATCTAATCTTCCTACATAATTCTTGCTGAAGAGCATTTGTTAAATAGCAAGAATTCACCATACAATCGGATATTACTTTAGCCTTATCAGTTGAGCAATCATGTTTGGTCTGTAAATGATTTGACAAACTCTTTCCAATCACATAATTTTTTTGACATAAAGGACAAACAATTGGATCGTTCTTGTTGCTGACTACATCAGTATCTTTCCGTAATGGAATTGAGTTTTGTTTCATATTAATGCTCTTAATTATTGTTTGCACATTGCCAATTACATCTTTTGGAACAACAATTTTTTTTACAAAATTATCTGGCAATGGAGGAATATCATATTCCAATATGAATCTTCCAATTGTAATGGTTGACTCTGCGTGAATTCCATAGCCTG